>NC_140079.1:9055847-9085847 GCF_964194135.1 Talpa europaea
GTCGAGCGCGCCTGCGTAGTGCGCTGCAGCGCGCGCTGAGGCTAGGGAGAAGGAAGGAGAGCGCGTGACTGCTTATTGGCCGCGGTTGCGACCCCGCCCTCAAGTGGCGGGCGGTCACGTGACGCGACGGCTGGGGGCTCCCGGCGCGGGGGACGCTGGTGGCCAAGATGGCGGCGGAGCTGGTGGAGGCTAAAGTGAGTGAACGGCGGCGGCGCCGGCCCGCGCGGTCGGACGAGGGACTGGGGCCGAGGGGCGGGCCGAGGTTTGCGCCATCAACCTGTGGCCCCGCGGCGCAGCCCGCCAGAGTCTCGCCGCCCAGCTCCCTGCCCGCCCCCGTCTCCTGGGCTCCGGGTGCGGGCGGGGGGGCGGGGAGACCGGGGGCGGGGCCCCCCAAACCTCACCCCAGCCTTAGTTGCTAGGATCAGCCCCCGGGCTTGAGGCGGGGCTTCCTTCCCCTCCAGCCTGAGCGGTTAGGGTCCGGTTCACCCGAAACACCGGGACTGGGCCGCGCCTCCCAGCTTGAGACACTGTACCCCAGGAGAGCACGACGGGTTGGGCGGCCCGTCCTCTGCTCGTCTTGAGCGGGGGTCAGTAGTCTCCTATCTGGGGGAGTGTTTGCACCTCTCCGCCATCCATGGCTGGTGTCTGGATCTCAGCCTCCCCGCCCAGCAGGCCACGCTGGGGTTGTCGACTCCCTGCTCATAAGGGCCCCCCTGGCCCTTCTTCCACCTTCCAGGGTGATGAACCGCCCTCAGATACTGCGTGTCCTGTGTGTGGGGGTGGTCTGTACCTCAAGACTTGGTTTCGAACCCAGCCCTGTTCTGTTACCGCGTTGGTCCCAGAACCCCGCCCCCTCTTGGCACCCTCTCTCTCACCCCGAAGTAAGCCGTGTTAGCTGAGCTTGGCCCCCACCACCATGGAGCCCTGACCCATGTTCTTGGTCTGAAGTTCTTGCTAATTCTTTCATCTCAGTCTTTGGTCCTGGGCTTTGCCTTCTTCCTTCTCTTTCCCGAGGACAGGGCCTGTGAGGTTTTGGACTCCACTCGTGGGGACTCTGAATCCATGCTGGCAGGATCATACCCCATGCCAGCTGTCTCTCCCCTATAATTTGGGCTTCCCACCATAACTTCCAGAACCTCTGCTTTAGATCCTTGTATGTCTCCCTGATATGATTTCTGAGCCTCTCCCCTTTTTTCCTGCCAATCTCTTGTATATTGATCCTTGGAGGGTTTCCTACTGATTCCAGAGTAGGCTTCTTTATTTCGGATAGCTCCTGGTGCCTCTCCCCAAGTTCCAGTTTGGGGTTCAGTTCCATGTCCTACAGATGCTGTCCCCTGCGAGGGATGTACTTTCTCCCAGGTTCCTTCCCTGCAGGTGAGGCTTCAGAACCCAAGCCCCTCAGTGCACTATGGTTCTTCCCTGTGAAGTTGACTCAAGCTGCTGCTCTCAGGAAGTGGGGGGTCTCCCCTTGAAGAATGAAGACACTAACCTCTCACCAAAGTCCTAATCTGTAAATGTTTTCTTTCCCTCCCTCCCTCACTCTCCTAATACTCCCTTCCCTCCTGCTGGGATCTGAAATGCAGCCTTCAGGGTTCTGTGATCTTGTGGTATTGTCCTGCCTCCTCTAGACCTCCCCACTCCCCATTACTTACTGTACACACACTCTCTCTAGAGTTGTGATAAATTGAGACTTGCCCTGGAGATGCTCTGAGCTCTACAAGTCTAAGGACAGGTCTCAATTCCTCGGAGCCCTGAAATTTAACCTCCTCTGTGGGGCTGCAAGTCTGTGTCCCACCCCCACCCCAGCCAGAGCGCAAGGATGCACTCCTTATACAATTCAGGGCCTGCCTTGAAATATGATCTGATGAACTCTTTTTGACCCTCTGGTGACTGGGTGCCCCCACCCCAATTAAATCAAGTCAACCCTTTCTACAACTTAACTAAAATGTGAGCCTCCATTCAGGGGGGCTTAGGATGGCAGCACAATTCACTCCTACACTAAGGACTCTTCTTTGTCCTTCATTTTCATGCTTTCACTTCAGAGTGCCTAATGTGCAATTGAGAGATCCCCCTTTTTAATGTATTTTCCCACCTCATATCAAGAGCTAGAGGGTTTGTCTTTTAGGGTGCAAAATGGACTGGTCTGAGGGCGGAACATGTGGTCTTGTTTGTTGGTAAACAGGGAAGTCTGATACTCTTAACCTGAGGCCCCTGAGAAGGCTTGGGGGGCAATCTGTGACCCCTGTGTGATAGTTTTGCATAGACCTTGAGTTCCTGGAGAGGGTGGCTCTAGTCTCTCCAGTGCTCAGAGGCCTCAGAGGAGCCTGTGCTGCTTCACACAGCTCCAGAGCAAGCCCCAGGTTACGACTCTGGCAGGTGCTGTTTATAACAAGCAGGTTGGGATATACCAGGGCAGGAAGTGATGTGCCAAGTGCTTGGGGCTTCTTCCTGAATGTCTGTGGCTCCCTCGAAGGCCCCACCTGCCCTTGCCTAGTGTCAAGGGCAGACTCTTTGGTGGCAGCTGCTGAGAAATCTGAGTCGGAAACATATGGTAACTTGAGGGGTGTGCTGTGGGATGCTTGTTGGCAGCTTAGGATGTCCCACCTGGTAGAAGGGGCTAGGCCCCAGTGGAATTGGGGGTTTCCAGGCGTGGGTTGATGTCAGAGAGCTGTTGTGGTCAGAGAAGCTGAACTCACCTGCCTTAGCTCACTGTGGATGCTTAGCGTCCACATGACATCGCTTCTCCCCTCTGAGTCCCTGGGCCTCTTCCAGAGGAAACATCTTGTCTGCAAGCTTTTTTTCTCTGCTCTAGGTAGGAGGCTGAGGGAGGTGAAGCTTCTTTGTTTTAGGAATGTTGCGGACTCTGCATTGCCACCAGACCCCTTAGTTTCCTGGGCATGGGGCATAGGGTCCCCCGACAGCTGGTTTGAGTGGAATAAAATGCCACTAGGAGCCTGGTAGGCCTGGGTTAGAATGCTGGCTCTGCTGCTGTCCTGCAGGGATGCCTTGGGCTAGCTGTTTTCCTCTCAGGGCCTCTGATTCCTCACCTGCATGATGGGCATGGGTACTCGTGAGACCCGTCATGGTGAAGGGCCTTGTGGTGCTGGGTGTGTGGCAGACACCCCACAGCTGCTCAAAGGAGCAGGTGAAGGCTCCCCTTGAAGTTGTGCAGGCAAGGCTTGGCAGCCCTATACATTTGTCTCTGTCATTTTGTGCTTGGACAGAGCACAGATCCTTCTGCAGGATCTTGGCACTGTACAGTTAAAAGGAATCTCAGATTTTTCCATCTTGTGCCAGCAGATGATGAGCCCAAAGTGCAGAGAGGCCTGACAGGGGACCCAGGGTCTTCTGGGGATCCAGAACAGAGTCTGGACTTGGACCCAGGGCCCAGAGCCCTGGGGGCCACTGTCAGACTCCATGCCTCATTCTTAAGCAGCCAGAAGACCAGGAACACCAGCGCCTCCTGGCATGGAGGTCAATATGTAAACACCCTAGCCGGGCTTCCGCTCTCCTGTGAGCATCAGGCTCTTTCAAGTTGAGTTTAAGTGATTTATTGGCTTCTTTGGGTGCTGTCCTCGCCAGCTTTCCATAATCACTCTCATTACTTGTGCAGTTTTTTTACCCCATTTTCCCTGGAAGTTTCTTTTTCTCACCACATTTCATTCATCATGGGCCAACTTCAGGGCTCAGTGTAGGTGGCCCAGAAACCCTCAAGAACGTTTAGCTTATGACGTATTTGGGGGTACCTTCTTTCCCCTTAGTGTCTTGTGGAGATCAGGCCATACCACCAGACAACCCTAAAGAATACATTGGCATTAACCTGGGCCTGGAGGGACCCTGCCAGGTACTAAGTGCCAGACCCTGTCGGACCTATTCACATTCCTGCAGCGTACTCACAGCCTCTGGTGCCGAGGAGCCCCAGGGCTGCCACCTCAGAGCCATGGTTCTCAGCTGGAGCTGATCCTGCCCCAAGAGAACACTGGATGATGTTTGGGGGACATTTGTGGTGGTCACAGCTGAGGTTTGGGGGTTGGCCAGGGGTGCTGCTGGACCCCCTATGGTGCTCAGGACATTCTCCCACAGAATGATCCAGCCCGTTGCCCACATGTGTGGGGGGAGCCAGGTGGAGTGAGCAGCAGACGTTTGGACGGCCTCAATCGTGCTCATCTGGGGGTCGATCCAGGAAGGGCATAGTAGACTCACAACCACCCCTGCTTCGGGGTCAGGCCTGGGGTCGAGTCTCGACTGTACGTGGACTTCACACCAACCCGGCGGGGCTGTTCAAGGAGCAGAGTGAAGTGTGTAATCACACGTCCAGCTTAGTCCCCGGCAGGCGGGTGGTGGTAGGTGGTTGTGGCTGCCATCCCTGGGCCGAAGGGAAGACGTGTTCGTGGCCAGTTCTGGTAGGCGTACGCCCTGTGCTCGGTGGGTTCCCTTCTCTGATCGCCCCACGCCGTTGTGACATGGAGCCTGTCGTTCCCCCGACGAAGAGACGGAGGGTCAGAGAGGCGACCCGTGTTCCTAGCTGGGGAGTAGCAGAAGCTGTTTCTGGGTAAAGCACGGTTCCTGGTTCCCGCTCTGGGGTAGCTTTCAGGCTTGAAGATGGGAGAAGAAAACCTAAAATAGAAGGCGGTGGGGGTAGTCAGGAGTTTCTGCTGCGTTGGCAATGCTGGGAAGGTTGGAGGAGGAGGAAGGGCGCAGGACTGAGCTAGGAGGGGCCCCGCGGGGATGGGTAAGCTGGCAGCCAGGTCGGAGGCAGGGAGGTGGGGCCCAGTGAGACGTGCACTGACCCTAGAAATGAAGAGGGGCGCGGGTGGGGCTGGGTAGTTGCCGCCCGGGTCTCACTTTGCCTTGCCCCTAGTCAGGGCCAGGAGGCTGCAGAGAAGCCTCCGCGCCTCGCTGGCTGCCCCTGACTCTGCCTGCCTCCTCTAGCGGTGTCTGTGGTTGCTCTTCTCCAGAACATGGTGATGAGTTTCCGAGTCTCCGATCTTCAGATGCTCCTGGGTTTCGTTGGTCGGAGTAAGAGCGGACTTAAGCACGAACTTGTCACCCGGGCCTTGCAGCTGGTCCAGTTTGACTGTAGCCCTGAGCTCTTCAAGAAGATCAAGGAACTCTACGAAACACGCTACGCCAAGAAGAACTCGGAGCCCGTCCCTCAGCCCCACCGGCCCCTGGACCCCCTGACCATGCACTCAACCTACGACCGGGCTGGCGCAGTGCCCAGGACTCCTCTCACAGGCCCCAATATTGACTACCCTGTCCTTTATGGGAAGTACTTAAACGGACTTGGGCGGTTGCCCACGAAGACCCTCAAGCCAGAAGTCCGCCTGGTGAAACTGCCCTTCTTTAACATGCTGGATGAGCTGCTGAAGCCGACAGAGCTGGGTGAGTTCCCTCCCTCCCCCACGGGCTCCTGCCCCCTGGGTTCTCATAGTGTTTGAAGCCAGCCAGGAAAGGACCCTGCTTGCTTTCTGGGCAGCCCCAGGGGTTATGGGATGGCAGGGGCTTGTCCCTCAGGAAACACAAAGATTCACCTTAGGATTTTTGTATTAGTGACTGTTGCCCTGTAACAAATTACCCCCAAACCCAGTAGCTCAAAGAAGCTGTTAGTTAGTTTTCAGTTTCCAAGGTGTGAGCCTAGCTGGGCACTTCTGGCTCTGGACTCGCTTATGAAATCACAACCAAGTTGGTGGCCAGGGCTGCCTCTTCTGGTTGCCCGTTGCAGTAGAGTTTGGGGGTGGAGGGGGCTTACATAATTGCTGGTGGGCACCAGTTCTTTGCTGGCTGTTGGCCAAGGACCCCAGTTTTTGCCACATGGATCTCTGCATAGACTGCTTGAGTGTCCTCAAGGGGGCTACGCCAGGCCGCACCATCAGGAGGCAGGTGAACCAGGGGCCACCCGAGAGATGGCTCCTGCATTCCTGCTCCCTGTGGCAAAGGGTCTAGAAGTTTGTACCTGACCTTTCTCCTTCCCCCCAAAAGGCTTATTTCCTGGCAGGTGGCCTTCGGGAGGAACCTTGGTCAGTGGCTTCAGGTTGGTAACTATAGGTCGGCCGGCCAATCAGGAGTTACTAGGTGACCTCCCAGGAGGCAGGCACATTACGGGCTGGGGGAGGTAATGCCAGCGTTCCAAGTTTCCCCTGCTCACTTCTTTGTCCTTCCATTCATTGAGTACCAGCTGTGTGCAAGGCCCCCATCCCTCCCCAGCACCTCGGTGACACTGACCAGGGATGAGTGTCAGCTTCCTGGGTGGAGAGCTCTGCCCTCTGTTGACCCTGGGTTGTACCAGGTCATTGAATGTTTCTGGAGACCCTTCTCATTGTGTCCTCTTCCTCCTGCATCTCTATCCATCTTTTCGTTTACTGATGCAGTTAGTCTTTGAGTGCCTGTGGGGTGGGTGGCCATCCTGGGGCAAAGCAGCGAGCCGACTAAGGCCCCTGACCCCTGGAACTGACATCCTAGCATCCCTTTGGGGTCTTGCGGTGCTCTGAGCCTGTGCCAGAACTGTGGATCCTGCCATGAACTATCCTCATCTCCCCTTCAATCCCCCCACATCTGTAGAATCCCTGCTGCATGCTGGGTCCTTGACCTCCCGCTTCCTCCCTCCCACCCTGCTGATCCAGTATCCTGTGTTGCTTGCCCAAGAGACCCTGGTGTTTCTCTCCACACAGACTTCAGCTCCAGCCTAATGCCAACCGACCCCCTTTATCCCATTCTGGAGACTGGCAGGGAGAAAGGGGAGGGGGGGTGCACACCTACTCCTCTTGGGCTTTGTGAAGTTGGACAGGAGCAGTTTTGGTTCTAGGGAGGTGGAGGAAGAAGTTGCTGGTAACTCAAAGTAGCCTAAGGGCCCCCCACCCCAGCCTGAGGCCCTGCCTTTGACTGTATTCTCTGGCACTAGGTTTTTCTCTTGGGTGGGGAGCCCTGTGACCCAGCAACATCTGTTATGAGGTTGGTGTGGCAGTACTTGACGCCTGCCCCTTCCTGGGTTTGTCTGGGATGACTTGTCTTTTCTTTCCCCCCTCCTCAACCTGTCTAGAACCCATCCACACCCCCCACCCCTAGGGGTCCTCCAGCAGGCTTGGGGGCTTGAGATCTGGTTGTTTGGGTGGTTCTGAAGGTTAAGCTGACAGTCCAGGTACTTGCGAGATCTTTGTAGCTGGGAGGCTGAGTTTTCACTGGGAAGCAGTAGGCAGGCTTGGTGGGGGGACAGGACTGGAGGTGACTTTGAACTCTGACCAGAGGACTCCCCTCCCAGGCGCAGACTGCATGCTTCCTTCCTGCAGGGAGAGCATGCAGTCACTAGCATCCCACAATGCATCACTTTGCCCTGAACCCCGAGGGACCCCGGTCACCTGATTCTCCGGGAGAGTCTGCTCCCCTGTCTACACCAGGAATTACTCTGCTGGCAGTTCAGAACAAAGAGGCCCACCCTGCTCTGCCTCTGCTCCCACTTCGGTCTCTTTCCCCATTACGGGGCATGGAAGGGGGCGTGTTCCCCTGGAGTCCCGTCCTGTCGGGCAGTCCCATGCGTTGCTTGGCTTCCCAGGGACAGACCCTGGCCCCAGAGCAGTCTGTTTGCTGCTGTTCGGAGAGCAGCCGTTCTGTGTCCCCGCACCTCTGCCTGGGCACAGGTCCCCCCACCATATGTTGTAGCACTGGTGTTGCCCAAGGGCCATTTCAGGAAGATCTGTCTCAACCAGCTTCCCTTTCCCTTCACCCTTGGCCACGACCCCCTGACTGAATGAGGCCCAACACTTAAGTCTGTTATTCCGGAAGAGCTAATGGATGGTGCTGGGGTGGAGACCGAGCGGGACGGTCAGGAGGCATAAATCTGCAGTGTTGGGGGTGGGGGAGGGGAGGGGAGTAATAGAGCCAGCACTGGGAGGCCTTCTGGAGACAGAAGATTGCATCAGTGGTGGGTTTGGAGCTGTTCTCAGGAAGGTTAGAAGACCGCCCCAGGGTCACACAGCCTCCTGAGTGAGGGGCTCTGGGCTATGTGCTCAGCCATTTTCTTGTCTCTGACCCCCCCTTCTGTGGCATCGTGCCCTGCACCCCTGTGTGGAGGTGCAAGGTTCTACATCCCAGGACCCCTCTTAGCATGAGAAGCTGGCTCAGCCATTCTCCCCTTCTCAGCAGGGAGAGGTGCTGGCACCCCTGGGGCAGAGGCACCTGCCTCCTGGCCTTAATAGAATTCAGGGGGGCAGGGAACACAGTCTCAGGTCATGCCACTGCAGCTTGGGGTATCTCAAGGCCTGAGGGTATTCAGGGTGTCACTGGCCAGAGTCCATCCCAGGAGGCCCAGATCTCCTTGTCAGGGTGTGTGGGGGAGAGGCAAGGCCATCATGAGACTCACAGGCATAAAGAAGGAAGGACATTGACTTGGTGCAGTGCTGCTCCAAGGCCCCCAGCTTTCTGCAGCCAGTCATTCTGGGCTGTGATAAATCATATCCCCTGGGTTCCACATCACATGTCCCCTGGAGGTGATGGGCACTGATTCTGGTTGAGAGCTGTTGGCTTAGTGCCCACCTTTGCCTTAGCATTCCAGATGTACATTTGTCCCTCATCTCGCCTCTGCTCCTTGGCTGCAGTGCCCGAGCGGCATGCAAGGTACTGGAGGTCCCTAACAGTCTGTCAGGAAGTTGCACTAGAGGTGATAAGATGGTGCTGGGTAATACATGCTCTGAAGGGGAGTGCAGGCTTCCTAGGGGGCAACTGTTAGTACCAGGAGCCCCTTCCTGAGTTTATCGGGAGGTGGCGCTTGGAAAGCTTCCTAGAGGAGGAATTCTTTTCTAGACCAGAGATCTGAGTAGCAACAAGCCAGGCAGAGGTGGCATAGGGAAGTATGTTTTAGGCAGAGGCCTGGTGGTGAGAGAGGGCTGATGAATGGAGGCCATTGTGACCGGATGTGGTGTTACACAGGAAGGGGGGTTGAGGATAGCCTGGACACTGGTGGCAGAGGCCAGAAAATGCCATGAAGGAGTGGGGACCATGGCATCTCCTGGTCTAGTCCACATCCTGGAGCCTGGATGGTGTCTGTGACATGCTATATCCTGTGTCCCAGGTCCAGAGGCAGGGGCCCTGCCACTGGGCAGGTTGGGGCCTCCCTGACCTTGAGTTGTGCCCACCATAACCTGCCAAGGGAAGTCCATAGGTGGCCTGGGGAGCACCCAGGCAAGAGCTCCAGCCTACTCCAGGTTCTGCCCGCTCACTGCCTCATGCGATTCTCTTCCCTCTGTCCCTGATTTTCACCTGCCCACATGCCCAGTTTCCTCCCTGATCTCTTTCCCACATCATGACTGTTCCCCCAGCAGCAGAGCAGATTTGAATGTAGAAGTCTGGCCAGGGGCCTCCCCTGTGGTGCAGCGGTTTGAGCACAGTGCTGTGAAGCTGTCCGCAGCCTCTGCAGTGTGGGTTCAATTCCCTGCCAGCCGGGGAGATACCCACATGGTGAGCAGACCTCTCCTGTCTCCCCGTTGCTCCCCTCAGCAGTGTATTTTGGTCCTTCTGCCTGTTCTGCTCACCACTCTGTCTCTCGTGAATCCTCTCACCCTCCCGTGCCTCTGGCCTGTACCCCAACTCTTGTATAAATTTTTTTTAAAGATTTATTTATTTATTTATACAAGTACTGGGTACAGTCAGAAGCGTGGGAGGGTGAGAGAATTCACCAGAGCCGGGAACAGAACAGGCAGACTGACGAAATTCACTGCTGAGGGGAGCAGCGGGCGCGGCAGGAGAGGTCTGCGCGCCATGTGGGACCCTCGCCGGGGGTCGGGGATCGAACCAGCACTGCAGAGGCTGCGGGCAGCTTCGCAGTCCAGCGCTCAACCGCTGCACCACCAGGGGAGGCCCTAAATAAAATCTTAGAAAAAAAAAAATAGCTTTCAAAGAAGTCTGGCTATTCCCCTCCTCTGTTTAAAATGCTTCTCTGGGGCCTCCCTGGTGGTGTACGGGGTTATGACACAGCAGTATGAAGCTATCTGCAGCACGAGTTTAATCCCTGCCAGGGAGGTGACCCACATGGCGCAGCAGACCTCTCCTGTCTCGCCTGCTGTTCCCCTCAGCAGTATTTTAATCTGCCTGTTCTGTTCCCTACTGTCTCTGATGAATCCTTTCACCCCCCCGCCCCCGCACCTCTGGCCTGTACCCCAGTTCTTGTATGCATAAGTAAATAAATCTAAAAAAAAAAAATTCTTCCCTGAACTGCTTGCTGACTTGTGCCCTGGCCCCTCATCACTCTCTTCTCCTCCCTCTCTCCCCCTTGCTCATTCTACTTCAGCCGCACAGGCCTCCTCTCTGTTCTTCTACCCCATTAGGCATGATCCTGCCCCAGGACTTTTGCATGTGCTGTTGCTGTTGTCTTATCACACTCTTGCTCTGGTCCTCCATAGCCTTACATCCAACCCTGACATTGTTTATTAACTTGCATGCCTTCTTTAACGCCCAGGACTGGGGCTGACATGTTCCCCACTGCACCCAGGGGGATGGCAAAGGTTTGGAACTGAGAAGCACTGGGGACTGCTGTCATTCTTGAACCCTCTTCAGGGTCCAACCCCTGTCCTGTCCCATAACACCACAAATAGGAAGTCAGGAGCGTGTGGGCACTCAGTATTCTCATATTCCTGAGTGGAGGAACTAGGATTTGAACCCAGAGCCCAGGACTGAAGGTCTTGTGGTACCCAATAGCTTTCTGCTGTGAGGGCCCTTGCACCCAGCCAGGGCCCCTGCGTCCTCCAGCATATGCCCCCCCCAACCCCCCTGCATCACCCTCATTAAACACACCCTGCAGTCCCGTAGACTTTGAACTTTGCGCTATCCCAACTCTCAATTTGAGGGAGCTGGCGCTGAATCTCAGCAGGGTGGGGGTTGGGCCAGATATGGTCCTAGTCCCAGGATAGAGAACTGCATGGTGGGGTGGGCGTGAGGGCCCCCAGCCTGGAGCGCGTGTGCTCTGACCAGTGGGATGGTGGCCACTCACCCCTGAGTGACCTCTTAAAATCTCCTGTTTATCTATTTTTAAATTTAGATTTTTGTAAAAGTATATGTTCATCATGGAAAACACTAGTTAACAGAAAAGGCTAACTGTAGCTCTGTCACCAGAGCAGCCCCCCTCTTTGCTCTGTGTGTGTGTGATCCTGGGAAGTGTGGCTAGATCCCAACTGCTGTCCCCGCCCCCTGTGTTTTGGGGACCTCTTAGGTCTTTCGTTTCTACCAGCGGCTTCAAGGCTGCATAGCAGCGGCGGGTGGAGAGAGACGCCCTCGAACGCCATGTCTCACATTCACCCCAGGGCTGCTTCCCAGTTTCCTGGGTCCTCTTGATCCTGGAGGACCCTGAAACTGGGGCTTCCCTCCCTTTAGTCCCCAGGGGGCATTAGGCCTGTGGGTGTGCACAGGAAGGGGGGTGGGAGGAGTGGCCCAGAGAAAAAGAACTAAGTGAAGTCACTGAGGAATGGTGTTGATTGTTAGAGGTAAAGATTAAAAAAATGAAGCATGGAGCCTTGAGGTGCCAACATTGTGTGGGTATGCGGGTGGAGGGATTGTAGCTTTTATTATTATTTAAGATTTATTTTTTTTATGCATACAGGAACTGGGGTGTAGGTCAGAGGTGTTGAGGTGAGAGGATTCACCAGAGACAAAGTGGGGCGCAGAATTTCAGAGTGGGATCTTCTGAAATACGCTGCTGAGAGGAGGAACCGGCCAGACAGGAGCGGTCTGCTGTGCCATGTGGATCAGCTCCCTGGCCAGGGATTGAACTCATGCTGCCGAGGCTGCAGATAGCTGCATAGTGCTGAGACTCAACCCCTTGCACTACCAGGGAGGCTCCGGGATTGCAGCTTGCTTATTTTTTTATTTATTTATTTTTTTTTGTGGGACCCTTACTGGTGGCCGGGGATCGAACTGGCGCTGCAGAGGCTGTGGGCAGCCTCGCAACCCAGCGCTCAGCTGCTGCGCCACCAGGGGAGGTCCCGGGATTGCAGCTTTTAAATAAAAATTCGTGGGGTAGGCTTCCATTCTGATGGCACTTATGCAGGACTTAACAAAATACCAGGGCCATGTGGGTAGTTGAGAGAGAAATGTTCCAGTGAGGGCATGGCAGGTGCAAATGCCCCAGGCTAGATGTGCTACCAGGTGGGGAGTACCTGGATGGCAACAGACAGTGAGGAGGGCACCCAGAAGACCAGGGAGGGGGTGTAGCAGACTTATCTGACAAGGGGAAGGTGGCGGGACTGCACTGGGTGCACTTTGAAAGCAGAGCTGACAGGGTTGGTGGGAAGAGAGGCTATGGGGGTGGGCCAGAGTTGTGGTTGCTGTCCTTTTGCAGCTGGCAAAGGCCTGACTTTGGGGGACCGACTAACACCTTCCACCCTCAGTGGTGTAGGTTGTGCCAAGGCCTAGCTGTGGTGGCAGCTCACCATCCCTGGACAGGTCCCTGAATCCTAGTCCTTCAGCCATGGCGTTGGTCTGTGTCTGCGGCAGAGCAGCCTGTCGGGACTGGGGTGAGGGATATTTGTGATCTCTCACCCAGCTCAGATGGCTGAGACAGCCCCTTCCCCTCCCCCCTTAAATAATTGCTCCCTGGCTCTTTGCTCAGGTCTGGGCGTGTCTGCAGGAGACCTGAGTGTGCCCCGTGCCTCTTCCTTAAGGGCCTCGCCAGGACTCCACAGGGACCAACCTGGCGCTCAACAAACAAGCATGAATGGTGGCAGCCACCTCCCGGTGTGCGCTGGGGACCCCGCATATGAGCCCTGAGAAGTGGGACATAAGCACAGAGGGGTCCCGGGCTGGGGAGGGGGATGTAGGGCCCCCGGCAGAGCTGGGGCTCTGGACCCCCAGCTGACTTCTGAGCCCCAGCTGGCTTTAAACTGAAATCGTGTCTGATTCTGGAGGACGGTACCTGTTGTGTTTGGACTTCAGAAGGCTCTACAGCAGCAGGGTTGGCAGGCCGGGGTGGAAGGGTGACGTCTGGCTGCGTGTTTTCCTAAACCAAGTGCTGTAGGTGTAGTCTGTGCCTCCCCTCGGCTGCTTCGTGGTGTGAGGCAAAGACCACTTGGCTGTCCGAAATCAAACATATTTGCACGTTTATAGGAACGGTTCGCCCTTCCCCGTAGCGTAAATAAAACACGTCTTTCTATCCAACCCCTTGGAGGCCAGATTCCCGAGGCCCCTCTTCTGCCCCCAGATGCCAGTTGGACAGATATGCGAACATGCACCTGCAGACCGCCCCCCCACCCTTGGTCCCAGTCACAGTGTGACATACAGCCCGCCTTGGAGAGCATGCCCTGTCAGCCCCAGAGCCCCTGGATTCTGAGTCCCCTGTCTCGTCTCCTCTCACATCCCAAGGGTATAGCTCAGGTGGGGGTGTTTGGGTGGTGGGTCACCTTTTACTGATAGAAGATGCTCTGAGTAAGGTGCATCCCTCGGCCTCCAGCCCCAGGTGCTGCTGCCCTGGCCTGCGTTGCTAATTTTGAAAGATTGTGCCAGGTCGTCTAGAGGTTTTCACTCCTAATGACTGCAGCTTCTTCAATTTCTGTCCAGTTTTTCCATCTGTTCTAATCAGATGATTTCTCAGTGCAATTTTAAACTTTTTTTAACTGAATTACATACAATAAAAATTTTTACATACAATAAAATTCTTAAAGACATTTAGTGTGTAGTTTGACTTGTAACAAATTAATGTGTCTGGTAACCTCTAAGCCCCTCAAAAACAGAAGCCACAGGCCATCTTGATTCTCATTCCTTTCACTAGATTGTATTGCCTGTTCTAGAACGTGACCGCACACAATGCAACACTTCCTTGGCTCAGCATAGTGCTTTCTAGATTTGTCCATGTTGTGAAGGACACAAGTTTCGTTTACCGCGTGAATGTGCTGCTGCTCATTTATCCCTTCTTCCGCTGGTAGCGCTGGGGCTGTTTCTGTGTAGGGCTGTTAGGAATATGCTTGCCCTCTGTGTTCTTGTTCGAGGCTTTTTTGTCAACATATTTCCATTTATTTGGGGGGCAAACACCCAAGGGTGAGGTTGCTGTCCAATTTCATTAGAAACTGCCCAGGGCCTCCCCTGGTGGCGCAGCGGTTGAGCACTGGGCTGCGAAGCTGCCCGCAGCCTCTGCAGCACCGGTTCGATCCCCAGCCCCTGGCGAGGGTCCCACATGGCGCACAGCCCTCTCCTGCTGCCCGCTGCTCCCCTCAGCAGTGTACTTCGGTCCTTTTGCCTGCTCTGCTCTCCCCTCTGGCTCTGGTGAATTCTCTCACCCTCCCGCGCTTCTGACTGTACCCAGTGTTTGTATAAATAAATAAATAAATAAATCTTAAAAAAAAGAAAAAGAAAAACTGCCCAGTGGTTTTCCAGAATGGTTGTACCACTCACTTTACATTCCCTCTTCCCGCCCCCAGCAGAGGGACCCAGTTACTTCACATTCTTGCTAACACGTGGCATTGTCGGCCATTTCATTTTAGCCAATTTTGCATTCTGGGCCAAATCCCACATTTGCCACTATTTTGTTAAGGATTTTTACATCTCTTCATTAGGGATATTTGAAATTTTCTTTTCTTGGTGCATTTTTTTTTGTCAGGTTTTGATAGCAGAGTTACAGTGGCCAAGTGAAATGAACAAGGAATATTGTACCTTTTCTGAGTTTAAAGTTTGTATGGTTTTTTAATCACTGAAACGCCTCACTTTGGACCAGCAAAGGTTTTTATTTTTTTTTATTTTTTTTTTCTCTTTTTTTTTTTTAAAGATTTATTTATTTATTTATACAAACACTGGGTACAGCCAGAAGTACAGGAGGGTGAGAGAATTCACCAGAGCCAGAGCAGGGAGCAGAGCAGGCAGAAGGACCGAAATACACTGCTGAGGGGAGCAGCGGGCGGCAGGAGAGGTCTGCGCGCCATGTGGGACCCTCCTCCGGTGGCCGAGGAGCAGCCAGGGATCGAACCGGCGCTGCAGAGGCTGCGGGCAGCTTCGCAACCCAGCGCTCAACTGCTGCGCCACCGGGGAGGCCCCAGCAAAGGTTTTTAATTACAAATTCGGTTTCTTTAACATAAGGAGCTTTTCTAGCCTTCATTATCTTTTGGTGCCAGTTTTTGTAATTTAATATTTTGGCAGAAATTTTTTCATTTCATCTAAGTGGGTAGATTGATTGTCATGAAGTTGCTTATTATATTTTCCTGTTGACCCAAAAGGTTATAGAGACTGTCCAGTTTGCCTTTCACGTCTGATCGTGTGTATCCTCACTGTAGTCTAGTTAGGCCTTGATCCAAGGACTCTTGCTTGGCTTTGTTGGCTTTCTGTTTCATCAACTTCTGTTCTTTAATTTTTTCCTTCTGACAACTGTGGTTTTAACCTGCTTTTCTTGAAAGCTGTTCTTAAACCATTCTCTTTCTTGAACAGAAGCTGTGATTCTGCCTCAGGTCTGTGGTGGCCACCCCATCTTTGGAGCACTGTGTTTTCTCACTCAGTTCAGAGCATTATTTAATCTCGCCTGTGGCTCTCTGCAGTTAAAATTGAGAGTGAAGAGCTGACTTTCACACCTCAGTCTCCGTCCCCTTGCAGAATTCCTCCAGTTGCTGCACCCAGTAGGTGCTTCACGGTGGTGGAGCTAGGCTCTGTGGCACCCTCATGCCTCCACTGGGAGCCGGCCCACTCTGTGACTCTTGCTTTGTGCCCTTGGACAGCACTGCTCTTCCACTTCTCTCTGAGACTGGCCCCTGAGGGCCTGAGGCAGGACCTCTTGTCTGGTTTGTCACCATCCACTCAAGGACTCATGAGGACTCAGTAAGTGCCCGGCCCATGCCAAGCATAGGCTCACTAGATCACCAGAACAGCTGTGTGAGGGAGGGACAGAGTTTTGGTTGGTGTGTCTGAGCTGCATCCTGTCGCCCAGCACAGCTCTCCTTCCCAGTAAGCAGTTCTCGGTCTCCTGAAATAGACACCTCGACTCTAGAGGGCCGGTGAGGCTGGGGCCCTCAGTTGCAGTGCAGTAGGCCTGGTAGCGAGCGCACCCTGAATTTTGGGCCATAGCGAGCACCTCCAAGAAAGACCACTGCCCCCCAGTCCTCACCTGAGACTTCTGTCCTCCCGGGGGACTCAGTCTCCCCTTTCCTGTTTCCCACCTCCAAGAGGGCCAGACTTTTAGACACGCCCTTGCTGGTGACCAGATGGGACCTGACCTTGAGTTTATCTTTAGTTCCACAGAATAACGAGAAGCTCCAAGAGAGCCCGTGCATCTTTGCATTGACACCGAGGCAGGTGGAGCTGATCCGGAACTCCAGGTGTGTGGTGCCCTGGCCCTCTGCTGACCCTGGGGACTGGTGGGAGTGCTTGGCCTGAGTACTAGCCTCAGCGAGCCTTTGACCTGAAGGGGAGGGCAGCCCACCCACCCCAGCCCGTGCTTCATGCCCGCTCTCGTATGCCAGGCAGTGTGCACAAGGGTCAGCAGTCCTTGCTGTGTTTGACCCTGTGTCCCTGAATAGGGTTGTCCCCCTTGAATAGGGTCTGTCCCTTCAGCACTGCTGATATCAGGGCCAGGTCATTCTGTGTGAGGGACTGTCCTGGACTGTGTGGGTGTTGAGCAACATCCCTGGCCCCTGCCCACTCTGCCAGGAACACCCCCAGTTCTGACAACTGTGGATGTCCCCGGACATCACCCATTTTCCCCGGGGGGAGGAGGGGCGGGCAGAATCACCCAGGTGATAGCCTCTGGGCTCTAACAGATGAGGTTGGAGGCTGGTTTTCCAAGAGTGACTATGCTCTTTAAGGCCCTTGCGACTCTGGTGGAGCCAGAAATCAGCTGAGCAGCCACACTTAGCACAGGCCAGCCTCACACCCACCAACCCACTTCATATTTTCACCGGTCCCCCCTTTTTCTCGTCACTGGTCATTTACCTAAACCACCAGTGAGTTTGTGATAGGAGAGAAAGTTCTAGGCCTTCAGCTGCCAATGGAGGTGGCAGGTGAGTCCACTTGGCCCTCCCAGGTGAGGCCCATGGTCTCCTGGCCCAAGGGGTCAGCTTGGTGTGCTGGGTGCTCCCACCTCACTCTCTCCTTTGCTCCCATCTGACTCCCTTGGCTCACAGAGAACTGCAGCCCGGGATCAAGGCCGTGCAGGTTGTCCTGAGGTAAGCCCAGGTGTGCCCCAGCGCGGGACTGTTGGCCAAGCCTGTCTCCCTTACCCCGGTGCTGCAGCCCTGCCACACCTCCCCTCCCCTTCTTGCTGCCCCTCTCAGCCCCTCTCTGACTCCCCAGCCAGTCGTGCTACTTGTCCTTGTCTGTGGGAATTCAGGCCAGACATGGGTCTGTCACCACTGCCTGGACCATCAAAGTGGCCTCCACCCTGGATCCCGTGTCGGATCTCCTACAGCAGCGCAGGCCCCTCTTCTGCCGAGACCCCTTCATCCCCTTAGTCCCATTGTCCTTGCAGAATCTGCTACTCAGACACCAGCGGCCCTCAGGAGGACCAGTACCCACCCAATATCGCTGTGAAGGTCAACCACAGCTACTGCTCGGTCCCGGTGAGCAGGGCACCCCAGACAGCCCCAGTTGGGGTGGGGGGCACATGGGCATCCCCTGTCTCCCCTGTCTTGTGTCCTTGCCCATGGCATGAGCTGACCTGTGCTTCCAGGGCTACTACCCGTCAAATAAGCCTGGAGTGGAGCCCAAGAGGCCCTGCCGCCCCATCAACCTCACCCACCTCATGTACCTGTCCTCAGCCACCAACCGCATCACTGTCACCTGGGGCAACTACGGCAAGGTGAGTGGCAGGGCCAGGTGCTGCCTCCTGGCTACCCCACCGTAGCTGCCTGGCTGCCTGACCCTGACGCCCACTGCCCACCCCTCTGCTCCCAGAGTTACTCCGTGGCCTTGTACCTGGTACGGCAACTGACCTCCTCGGAGCTGTTGCAGAGGTTGAAAACCATCGGGGTCAAGCATCCGGAGCTGTGCAAGGCACTGGGTGAGTGCTTGGGACCTGCTCTGCTGGCTGCCCCTTGAGGGCAGGAGCCTCCCTCTTGGTCAGACATGAGGCATGGGCCATGAGCAGGGGACCAGGACCTCCCAGGGTCCAGCTGTGGGATTGTTAGTCATCCTGGGGGTCGGGGAGCTCAGAGGTCTCTGGAGGAGGTAGGAAGTAGAAGGGAATCCAGCAGCAGAATCTTCAGTGCAAGGGCCACTGGGGCTGGGCGGACTGAGGGTGGTGTGTGTGGAGGGAGCTTCTGGCCAGTGCGGGGCGGGCTGGGGCAGTGCAGAACCTAGGTGATGGATGTTCTAGGCAGATAACTTGGGAGGCTGGGGGGCCAGGGGACTAGGAGCAGGAGCAGAGGACAGGTCTGTGGTGGGAGCTATGAGGATGAAGACACAAGGTCTCACCTGAAATGGCAGTTATCTTTTTTGTGCTTTTTTTTTTTTTAAAGGTTTATTTTACATATTCATGCACACAACAACTGGGGTACAGGCCAGAGGTGCAGGGGATGAGTGGACCTACTGGAGACAGTGGGGAGCAGAACAGGCGGATCCACTGAAACACACCACTGAGGGGAGCAGTGGGTGAGACAGGAGAGGTCTGCTGCGCCGTGTGGGTCAACTCCCTGGCTGGGGATCCAGCTCAGGCCGCAGCTTCTCCAGTGACAGCCCGATAGCACTGAGACTTTAACCCCTGTGCCACTAGGGAGACCCCTCTTTTTTGTACTTTCAACAACCAAGAAAAGGAGGGAGTCACAGAATACACTTTTTAAAATTAACGGTCAAGACCCGCAGCTCTGGTTCCCAGTGCAGGGAAGGGGACGGCCTGCATGTCGTGCGTGCTCAGCAGTGTCTGCACACTGTGTGGTCTCAGGCAAGTCACTGGCCCTCTCTGGTCACTGGGGGACCCTTGGGAGTGACTGCTGACTTGATGCTTACAGTGACCCTGGGAGTTGCAGCCTGGTGATGTCCCCATTTGGGGACACTGAGACACAGAGTGGCAGAACTAGGACTCCATGACCCCCAGGGCCTCCACCCGTGTGCTCTCAGCCACGCCGCCGCCTGCTTCCCTCAAAGGGCCCTTTCTTCAACTCTTCCCCACCCCCCCACCTGCCTGTCTCCCCATCTCCTTGTGGGGACAATGGCCAGCTTGACCAGAAGAGGCAAGGGATGAGGCCATAGGGTGGGGGTAGGGTATGAGGCAGCCCAGCTTAACTCCTTCATGACCTTGACCAGTCAGGCGCCAAGGCCTGAGGCCTGGAACCTGTGACATTGGGGGGTTAGGGGGCGATTGGAGGTTATGTGACAGTCCAGGCCCCTCCTGGTTACATAGTCAGGTTTCCTTGCCAAAGCAAGCCCTGGGTCGCCTTGCAGAGCAGGCCCTCGTTGCTGTCTTCACTGCCAGCCTTCTCCAGTGGCAGCAGTGAGTCCTATTCTTCTCACTCGAACCCTCCTGCCAAGCTCACCTCCCTGTCAGGGCAGGCTGAGGCCTGGCTTTAAGGCCCTAAGCATGTGTACATCAGTTCTCAGCTGCCCAGGGTCTTTTTGAGGGGTGGGGAGCCACTGGGCAGACAGTCATACTGAGGTGGGAGTAACTGATGTGACCTTAGTGGGGAGAGGTGAGAAAGGGAGAGAGGAGGCTCCCCAGAAGAGGGGACAGGAGTCCTCCAGGCTGCCAAGTGTCCTGTTGGGAGAGGCAGCTCCAGGCTCCAGGCTCCGTGCAAGGTAACCTGCAGCCCGCAAAGCTAAGTCAGTCCTTTCTGGAGCTATCTGAGGGTGCAGTTTAGATGAACATACCTCTGGGTTTGTGGGCTGATCTCCCTGCCACTCTCAAAGCAGAAGCCCTAGGAAACTGAGAGGAGGAAGACCCAGTATCCCGGGGCAGGCTGTCCCGGGGCATGCTAGCTGTATTTCCTTTCAGATTTTTTTCAAGTTTGTGCCTTCTCAGAAGGGGAGGCCTCCCATGTTAGGTACATTTTCCTTGCTGCATGTGGCTTTGTTGTGGAGGCCGCCATCGCCTCTATTAAGAAGACAGACTGTAGTGCGAGGAGGTGCGCCGGTCTGGCTTGGCTGCTGCCCCTACAAGGTCCGCTGTAGGTGCTCCCAGAGTGGGGTGTCACAGCAGCAGGGCACCGCAGCTTCCTCCCTTGTGTGGTACAGGAAGCCCTGACACTGTCTAGAGCAGGCCCCTATCTCTCACCGCTGAGTTCTCAGGGAAATTAACAGTCACAGGTGAGGACCTGTGGTATATGAATCTTTCCAGAAAAGTCTAAAAATCTTGGGCCTCCCTGGTGGCGCAGGGGTTGAGCAACGCACTATGAAGCAATCTGCAGCCTCTGCAGCACAAGCTCGATCCCCGGCCAGCCCGGGAGCAACCCACATGGCTCAGCAGACCTCTCCTGTCTCGCCCGCTGCTCCCCTCAGCAGTGTGCTTTGGTCAATTTGCCTATTCTGTTTCCCTGCTCTGTCTCTGGTGAATCCTCTCAACCCCACACCTCTGGCCTGTATCCCAGTTCTTGTACACATAAATAAATAAATCTTTAAAAAAATAATAAAAATCCCCAGCAGGGTGGACTGGTTGGAGGCTCGGCTCTCCTGGTGGTTGTACCCAGGGAGCACCTCGTAATAACTAGTTGCCACCCAGGGTTTTCCACGGACATGTCTGCCCCTGGGCTCTGGAATGCAGCAGGTGCCAGGGCTCGGGGATGCAGGCATGTGAGCCACTTCCCCTGTGGAGCAGTGGGTACTGCAGAGAACCCACCTCCTGAGCCAAGTCCCCAGGTGCCTGCCTCCAACACCACCCCTTCCTCCACAGTCAAGGAGAAGCTGCGCCTGGACCCCGACAGTGAGATTGCCACCACCGGCGTGCGCGTCTCCCTCATCTGTCCAGTGAGTTGGCCAGGTCCCCTTCCTCCCTGTCCATAGTGTGGGGGCATCTGGGACAGGCTGTGCTGGGTTGGGCCTGCTCACACCTCACCTCCACACCCCTCAGCTGGTGAAGATGCGGCTCTCGGTGCCCTGCCGGGCGGAGACCTGTGCGCACCTGCAGTGCTTCGACGCCGTCTTCTACCTCCAGATGAACGAGAAGAAACCCACCTGGATGTGCCCCGTGTGCGACAAGCCAGCTCCCTACGACCAGCTCATCATCGATGGGTGAGTGACTGGCTATGCAGGGCGCTCTCCTGCCTGCTGGGCTGCCTGCGCTCAACCCCTCACCTCTCTGAGCCTTTCTGTGGAGCCAGGAGTAGAGCTTATGAGGCCTCTTTGGCTCCTGACTTTCCAGGGCCTGTAGTGACCCTGGGAGCGCTGCAGCCTGGGCTGCAGAGGGAGGCAAGTGTCACCCTGCAGGACTTGTTAGAGCCTTTTTCTGTTAGGCTCCAGAAACTGAACTCTGGACCCAGTAGGGCCCACACTGCGTTTGGATGACCTTGTGCTCTCCATGTGTCTGTTTTCCCCCACATACAAGGGGACTCAAGAACCCCCCCTTATTCAGAGAGCTGCCTCTCCAGTGGGGCTCAGCACAGCAAAGAAAGATGAAAGGAATGCACTTCTCTCCGAAGTTGGTGGCTTCCCGGTCTTCCCCTTCCTTGCTGTCACCAGCGTGCTGCCAGTCCATTCCCCTGCCCTCCCCTAAAGGGAAACTGCTCGAGTCTTCGGTTTCCAGAAACTGAGCCTAGCACCTGACTGACAAGCTCCTGCCAGGCACAGCCACACCCACCTTCTGTCCCTAGAGCCACAGGGTGGAGGGGTTGGGGCAGGAATGTCCCACAAAAGAGTGTTCAGGGCAGATGCCTGCAGCCTTGCCCTGAACCAACAACTATAGGCCACCATCAGCCTGTCCATGGGCAGGATGTGGGTGTGGGTGCTGGGGGTGAGGGGGAGCAACCCAACATCCAGGTGCCATGTATGCCTGTGCCATAGGCTTTTGTCCCCATGTTCAGGTTCCTTAAGCTCAGGGTCTTGCCAACTGTCCCTCCCAAATGTCCCAAGGGATGGGGCCTTAATTGTCTCCACTTTACAGATGAGGAAACTGAAGCTCGAAGTGGGCAGCTACCAGTCCAGAGGCCCCCCAGCTTGCAGATGGCCAGATTAGTACTCAAACCCAGGTTCATGCAGCTCTGAGCCAGGGTCCCCTCTCAAAGGGGCAAGCTGACACCCCCATGCCGTCCAGCCTTGGGCGGAGTGAGAAGGCCTCTGGGGCCATCGGCAAGGGCTGGTCCTGAATGGTGGCTCTGTTTCTGACCTGGCAGCTGTGCAGCCCAGTACCCGCCTCCCCCCACAGGCCCAGAGCGGGTCACTTGGGCTCGGGGTGCCAGCATCTCTGACAGCTCTAGGGGCGGGCAGGACTGAGATTGGAGAGTGTAGCTGTGACCCACACAGACCATGATCCCAGCAACCACAGGGTCTGGGCATTGCTAGGAAGCTTTCCGAAAAGGGGTCCTTCGTTTATACATTGATTCTTGGAGGGCCCTCGCCTGAACTTGGGGGATCCAAGGGTGATCCTACCTTAGGGATCTCTCATTTAGGACATGGGGATGGGGAGTGGGTGGGAAGGAGCAGAGACAGACACACTGATTATTGTGGGGGCCAGCTCTGGAAGAAGAGGAACTTTCGAGTGGGACTTTGGAGGGTGAGCAGGTATTTTCCAGGGTGGGGGTGCGTGCAGGTGGAGCTGTGTTTACTCCAGGGTGACCCGGAGTGGTGATCTGTGGACATGATAGCGAGGAGGCTTCAGGGTGGAGGTAGGAGGCACCTCTTGGCCCTACAGGGTATCAGGTAGCAACGGGCCCTCAATCCTAAGTGCCTGTGATTGAGGGCGTTGAAGGCACCTAGAGGCAGGTGCAGCTTAGATGTTGAACAAATGCTGGAGCCAGGGCGGGTCCATCATGGTGGTGATGGTGTCCCTGCCCAGGCCTGCGATGGGCATGTGGCTGCTCCTCAGATACCCCAGCTGCTGGAGATGACCACTTGCCTCAGCCAGCGGGCAGGGAGACAAGCCAGACCTCAGCGAGCCCACACTCTCACCAGGCCTTAGTTTCCCCAGCTGTAAAATGGGGCTGACTTGTGGGCCCTCTGCAGAATGGTGGGTACCAGGCCCTGGCGAGCATGGAGAAAACATCCTGCCCAAGTCCAGGGGAGCAGGTGGGGGAGCAAGGTGCACACGGCTCCAGGAATCAGCCCGCCCACCCCTCTAGGCTGCTCTCCAAGATTCTGAATGAGTGTCAGGACGCCGACGAGATTGAGTACCTGGTGGACGGCTCGTGGTGCCCGATCCGCGCAGAGAAGGAGCGCAGCTGCAGCCCCCAGTGCCCCATCCTCGTGCTTGGTGAGTATCCCCTGGGCTTTGGACCCCTCTCAGGGCCTTGAAGGCGCCTGGGTTTGACTCACATTCTGCCGTGCAGCATTAATTTGATGTAAAAGGGAAGCGTCCCGGTGGAGTCCGCCCCCCACAGGACAGGACGGCTGGGGCGAGGCGGCAAGGCGCGGCTGTTGACACCTGCTGTGTGCCTGGCGGGGGCAGCGCCCTGAGACTGATGGGGTGTCCCAGGGCTTGCCCTGCCCCTCGCTGGCTGTGGCTTCCCGGCCCGCGGGCAGGAGCAGCCCTGAGCTTCTGTCCCTGTCCCCACAGGCCCCTCGGACGCCAACGGGCTCCCTCCCACCCCCAGCGTCAACGGCGGTGGTGGCAGCGGCGGCGGGGGCAGCGTGCTCGGGGGCGCCGGCGGCGGGGCGGGCGCGGCGGGGAGCGCGGAGAACGGGAAGCCGGGCGCCGACGTGGTGGACCTCACGCTGGACAGCTCCTCGTCCTCGGAGGAGGAGGAGGAGGAGGAGGATGAGGAGGAAGACGAGGACGAGGAGGGCCCCCGGCCCAAGCGCCGCTGCCCCTTCCAGAAGGGCCTGGTGTCAGCCTGCTGACCAATCGCTGCCGCCACTGGCCGGACACTCGACTTTCCTGGTGCTCACCCACCGGAGGGGCGCAGGCAGGCCTCGGGGTACAGAGGGAGGAGTGATTTTTTTTTTCCTTTTTATTGTTCATTTTGTTTTTCCACCCCTTTCCCTGGCTCCTGGCACCTGTACCTCTGGACTCTCCCGGCAGAGGGTTTAAAAAAGTAAAATGACAAAAAAAAAAAAAAAGAAAAAAAGAAAAGAAATCCTGCAAAAAAAAATTCAGACTCTTAAAAACAAGGCAGGCCACCCCCACAGCCGCTTCCCCAGCTGGAGGCCGAGCCTCAGGACCCAGCTGACCCTGGGGCTGGGCGGGCGGGGCCCAGGAAGCGGCACCCTCGGGGGCGCCTCAGCCCCACCTTCCAGCGACCACTGCAGCCTGCGGGGTGGTGGCGGGCGGGGCCCTCCCTGACGACCACCCACCACCATCGCGACCCCGTCTGTTCCCTTGCTTTTCTCTTCTCTGTGAGCACGTCCTCTCGCAGAGCCCCGGCGCCTGCCGAGCGGCGAGCGGCAAGCGTTCTCGCCAAGAAGCCATGGAGTGGGTTGGGGCGGGAGGGGGGCGGTGGGGTGGGCCTGGGCAGGCGGTGGGGGCGGTGGGGGGTCTGGGGAGGGTTTAGCCACAGATGTGTTGTATTTTTTGAAAGTGCAATAACTTGGTATTTTGAAGACCCGGCATGTGGCCAGGACCCCCTGCAGCAGGTGGGAGGGCCCCAGGGTGTGGCACCGTGTGGCGTGGGGGGGTCTCAGTTTTCTAGCCAGCTACCTCGGTAACTCCAATTCAGGTTAACTTCCCTACGGAACAACGCAGATGTCCACAGATGCCGCCGCCGCCGCGCCGGCCCCGCCACTTCTGAGGGGCAGCAGGGGTCCCTCCCCATGCTCTCGATTTGAGGGGGGCTTCTCCCCTCTTCTTGCTCTTGGGTTTTCTGACGGGTACGGGTACCAGGCATGCCCGGCACCCCCTCCCCTGGGCGCTCTTGTCTTCCAATAGGGCTGGGCTGGGGGCTGTCCTCAGTCCCCAGGCACCAAACCTGCCCATCCCCTGGTGGACCCCGGCCTTGAGGGTCCAGCGACTGGGGGGGCTTCCACAGTAGCCCCAGATGCCTCCAGGAACCCACAGTTGGGTGCCTGCCCGCTCCCCCAGCATCCTTGCCCCCAGGAGGCGATGCTTGGTTCTCCAAACCACCTCTGCCCACAGTTCTGTTTTGGCTTTAGTCCCCTCCCCCCAAACCCCAGAATAATTTTCCTTTGTACAAACAGAACTCTCCTAGTCAGGAAGCAATATCACTTCAGGTCTAAGAAGAAAGGGACATAAAATCTGGTCGAGGGCAAATTCAGTTTTACTGTATAAACTCAGTTGCGCAGTTCAGTCCCCCCTCCGTCTGCACTGGCAGCTGAGGGCCGCTGTTTTCTAATATTTGTATTCTAATTTAATTGTTTTTTAAAAATGCAAATAAAAAAGGTCAAAGTGAAGCCACCAAGGAGTCCCCTCTTCTGTGTCTGGCATCACCTTGAGACTTGGGGAGGAGGGGAGCCGCCACGTGGGCGTCACTCCTGCTGTGTGACGCGCAGGCTTCGAGACGAGCGACATTTTGTCAGAGGAGGGAGGTTTCATTTTGAACTTCGGGCTCTGCTGTCTTTCTGCTGCTGGCTCGGGCAGGGAGTTGGGATTGTCCCTGTCTGCCCGGTGGCCAACGAGCTTATCAAAAGGTGCCGGGCATCATTGGCCACCAGGAAATGAAAATCACACCGGAGGCAGACGTCACCCCGCTAGGACAGCCAGACTCAGACAGCCCCGAGCGTTGGCAAGGGTGGGGAGAAACCGGAACCCATATGTGTGGCGACGGGGAATGGAAAATGGGGCCGCCGATGAGGAAAACGGTCCAGCAGCTCCTCCAAAGTTAGCCATGGAGTTTCCATCTGACCCAGCAGTTCCGTAGACCCCGGGGCAAGTGAACACAGGTTCACTCGAAAACTTGTGCACACATGTTCCAGCAGCGTGATTCACAGCAGCCAGAGGTAGACGCAGCCCAGGTCCACTGCGGGATGAATCGATACGCAGCGGGACCTACGCGAACAGGGAAGTCCTCAGCCCTGTGGAGGAAACTGATGCGTACAGCACGGACGACATGTAATAAGCCAACACGAAAGGCCACCCCGGTGTGACTCCATTTCCATGAAATGTCCCAACAGGGACATCCGCGAAGAGAGTGGGCTGGTGGTTGTCCAGACGGGAGTGACTGCTAGTGGGGATGGGTTCCTTTTTGGGGCGATGGAATGTTGTAAAACTAGATGGAGGTGACGCTTGTACAATTCAAATATGCTAAAACCATTGGTTTTCCAAGGGTGACCGGGGCATGCAGTATAGCTCAGAAACAAGTCTCGGTGGAGGGGGTGTGGGAGCATGCGTGCCGAGACCCTGGCTCGCTGAGTGGCTGGACCTGCTGCCGACCGGCCTGGTGAAGGTCCTCCAGTCTCCAAGTGGCTGGCTCAGGTCCTCTGGGGTCTCCTGCGGAGCTGGCAGTGCCCCTCGAGCCCAAGTCGGAGGCCCGGCTTCAAATGTGCCGCTGCATGACCATGTGAGTGCAGACGAGTAAGTGACCTTGCCCCTGAGGGGGGACCTCCGCAACATCACCCAGCATCCCACCCCAAGCTTCGGGCCTGGTGACCAGACTGACTCCCTGTGACACCACTGGGAGCACAGGCCACAGAGGAGGGGCCGAGACCCACCACCTGGCTTATCCTCTCCCAGGTTGTGGCGACTATCTCTGACCCCCTTTGGTGTCTCCCCCATCACCCCACCCCCACCCCAGGCCCTGCTGGCCTGAGTCCCACTCGGGGGACAGGAGGAGGCAAGTACCCTGGAGATGGCTGTGTTTGGTGACCCCTGTGCAGAGGTGGGGGGGCTGTAGCCTACAGCTCCCGCTCCAGAATGGGCCCCAGCCACTTCCAGAGGATGTGGGAGAGCTGCCAGCTCGGGTTTCTGGCTCCATATCCTTAATAATGTCACTGGGGCCTGGCGTGGGGCCATCCCTGGGGGGGCCTCTTGGGTCTTGGGAGATCCTGGCCAAGGCCACCCTGCTCAGGGCCTCCACAAACCCTCCAGATGGAAGTGACTGAGGTGCCCGCCAGGTCGATTCTCCCCACCCATCCTGCCAGTGCCCACACCTTCCCTTGGGTCCCTTTCCGGTGCCACCTGCCTGGAACAGGAGCAGGGGCAGTGGGTCACTTCCTGTGTAGTGGCCCCAGGCCTGGCACTGCAAATAGCACACCCACCCTGCCCTGGGGGACCATTATTCATGTCCCTGTCTACTAGCTGGAAGAGTCAGGCTGAGCTCGAGTCCTTGCCCTGGAACCCCACTTGCAGGGGGCCCGAGTAGTGTGGACAAGGGGCCCACCCAGGGGATAGAAGCCCTCCAAACCCTCCATTCCCCATCCCCAGCCTCCCCCGAAACAAAACACAAAGAACGTGAAAATCAGGCAAATGAGGCGGCAGCGGTCGTAACAGGCTGCGTTTAGTGGTTTCTTTATGTACAAGAAAAATGATTTTTTTTTTCTGGTTTTTCATCATCTTTTGTCTTTTTTTTTTATTATTACTTTTTAAAGCTTCTCCCCCCACCCCCAAAAAGTGCATTTTTATCAATTGATTTTTTTTAATCTCCCACACTTTATAAAGACTCTCAAATACAGTCTGGAATGTCTGCTCTGTGCTCTGCCCCGCAGGTGCTGCCCCAGCTCCCCATTCGCTAGGCCTGGCTCCCCAAAGTCCAAGGCACCTCTTGTCTGGGCCTGTGTGGGGCACAGGGGGGAACCTGGGCATTGGGACCCTCGGCGGCGGCTTCCAGGCAGCCCCGGCCATGAGATGGGGTCTCCCCAGCCCCCTCCATCTCCTAGCCCTGTCCCTCACCCCCCCACCCCATAATTCTATGTATTTTAGTGCGAGCTAGTCTTGACTCTGAGGTTATGGCTCCCAGGGCCCTGAACCCTCCCAGGCCCCGACCCGTCCTGCACCAGCCAACCCCCGCCCCCCTCCAGGAAGGCTGCTTCCTCAGCTTAAATAACTTTTTAAAATAAAACTGCAAATATAAATATCTTTCTTTCTCAAAAAAATAGGACTTTTTCTTTTCTTTTTTTTTCTTTTTTTTTTTCCCCTCTTGCTTTTCCTTTCCCTCTGTCTCACCTCCTACAATCCTGGCTGCCTGGGCTGCCTGGGCCCCGGGGGCCTGGCCTTGGTCCCACCTGGGCCGACAGAGCTGCTCCCGCCATGGTCAGTGGGTCTCAGTAGTGCAAACCCCCCCAGAAGACCCTGGAAGGGGCTGATCCTCCCCTCCCTCCCCGGACTCCCCTTCGGAAGGAAGCAGAAGGACAGCCATGTACAAACGGTGACAGGACGAGATGGCCGCGCGGGGTCTCCTGGGCTAGCTGCCTGAGGGGGGCAGACTTTGGTATGGCCCGCTGGAGCCCAGCTGGGCACAGACCCATCCCCGTGCCAGTCTGGGCCTGGTCTGGCACTTTACATTCACTGGTTTTTATTTTATTTTTTTTTAATTTTTTTGCCTTTTTAAAATTTTCTCTTAATCTCAAAAGGCGGGGCGGGGGTGGGAAGGGCTGTAGGCAGGGAGCAGCAGCAAAGGGTATTAATTCTCTCCCAGGCCCAAAGGCTGGCAATCACTCCAGGTGAGGGCTCTGCACCCCAGAGCCCCCCAGAGCCCCCACCTGAAGCCCCCCCAGCCTGGACCGCACTCACACACACTCACACCGACACACACACACACACACACATCCACGCAACTTCACCAAGATGATGTAAATAACAATTTCGCTTTGTTTTTCTTTTTTCTTTTTTTTTTGTACCAGGCAGTTAAAAAAAACACCCCAAAAAAAGAAAACACACAAAAAAAAACCCCAAACAACCAAACAAAAAAACTTTTTGCTGTGTCCTTTCTGACCAGTCAGCACGTTCCCCCTCAAATATTTTTTTTGTTTGTTTGTTTCCTGAAACGCGAGAATTCAGCAGTATCTTTGGCAACACTTTATCACGACCTTAATTTAAAGAATAAAAATAAAATTGATCCATGTCTATATACAGTATGTGATTGCGTGGAGTTGGGGGGCTGGGCGGGCAGGGGTCCTGGCTCTGGGCCCATGCAGACGCTGCGGCACCCGGGCTGGGCTGGCAGGCAGCAAGAGAGGGGTTAAGGCGGAGTGGGCGGGCAGGGCTGGCAGAAGCTGAGCTCGGAGCTAGGGGCAAGGATTTAGTGCAATTCCCAAAGAGGTTTGTGTTAAAGTGTGCTTGGAGGGGTTCGGCCGGTGTATCCGCCATAGTCCAGAGGCCTCGATCCCCCAAGTCTGGTTGTCCCCACTGGCCAGGACGACAGTTGTGATTTTTCAGTTGGTTTTATTGCAAGGGGGTGTGTGGAGGGGGGAGAGGGTTTTCCTCTCAAGGAACCTCTCTGGGAGCTGGGGTGGGGGGTGTGGGGTCCCTGGCCTGGGCACTCTGCTCGGCTTCCACAGATGGGTTTCAAAAGAGCTCGCCCCTTGACACTAGGGTGTGAACGAGGCCACCTGGCCCTGGGCTCCCCTGCCACCCCCCTCAGGAGGGGGGGGTCCTGAGACATTTGGGGGGCTGATGGGCTCAGGGTGGGGCGGGAAGGGTAAACTAGCCTGCAGAAATAATAAAAGTTGCCTTCTTGAAAAGCTTCCCTTTAAAAAAAAAAAAAAAGACGACGAGAAATGGGGTTCGTCACAGGGCACAGAGACCTGGGGAAGATGGGCCAGTGGCGGGCGGGGGAGAGCAGGGAACCCTGCACCTTGGGCTTTGACGAGGAAGGGTCTCAGCTCAGCAGAGCATCTATTTACAGGGTCCCATACTAGGCATTGCATATGCAAGAGGGAGTCGGGGGGAGGGTGCCCTGGCCTCTGGCAACATGGTCTCCCCAACCCTGGCCCCTGTCCGTGGCCTGTGGCTCGGTCAACATCGAGCCTTTAGGGAGCCAGAGGCTGGGGGGAGGCAGGTGCCAGCCCCCAGATTACAGTCAGTGCCTTTGAGTAAAAAGAGGGGTGTCTGGGGGACGTAAGGCCCTGTAGGTGGGGCCCCAT